>NW_026779585.1:655101-660101 GCF_030144855.1 Hypanus sabinus
CACAGGCATCCAATCCATAGAAGGGCAGTCGCGGTAGTGTGTGATACCGACAAGATGCACCGCAGCAACACCGAAGTTCCTCAGGCCCACGGCCACTACCATCTAGAAGGGTAAGAACCTGGGAACGCCACCACCCGGAAAACCCCCTCCAAGTCACTCACCATCCTGACCACTTGGAAACGTATCGCCGTTCCCCCATTGCCGCTGGGTCAAAATCATGGAATTCCCTCCCTGTGGATGTGCTTACACCTCAGGGACAGCACCTAATCAAGGGCAGCTAGGGATGGGCACCCTGACTGGCTGCGTCACTGCCCGGTACGGGAACTGTACCTCCCTCAATCGCAGGACTCTGCAGAGAGTGGTGCGGACAGCCCAGCGTATCTGTAGATGTGAACTTCCCACTACTCGGGGCATTTACAGAGACGGGGTGTAAAAAGGGCCCGAAGGATCACTGGGGACCCGAGTCACCCCAACCACAAACTGTTCCAGCTGCCACCATCCGGGAAACGGTACCGCAGCGTAAAAGCCAGGACCAACAGGCTCCGGGACAGCTTCTTCCACCAGGCCATCAGACTGATTAATTCACACTGACACTACTGTACTTCTATGTTATATAGACCATCCTGCTGTACATAGTATTTGTTAGAAATTACTATAAGTTGCAAATTTAGACAGAGACATGAAGATTTTTACTCTTCATGTATATGAAAGATGTCAGTAATGAAGTCAATTCAATGGTTCAAGAGCCTGATGGTTCAGCACATTTACAGCGACAGGTGTGTAAAAAGGGCCCGAGGGATCATCGGGGACCCGAGTCACCCCAACCACAAACTGTTCTAGCTGCCACCATCCGGGAAACGGTACCGCAGCATAAAAGCCAGGACCAACAGGCTCCGGGACAGCTTCTTCCACCAGGCCGTCAGACTGATTAATTCACACCGATACAACTGTATTTCTATGCTATATTGACTGTCCTGTTATACATACTATTTATTATAAAGTACTATAAATTGCACACCGCACATTTAGATTGAGACAGAACCTAAAGATTTTTACTCCTCATGTACATGGAGGATATAAGTAATAAAATGAATTGAATTCAATTAAATTTGAACATTGAAAGGCATGGATAGCATGGACATAATGAGGTTAGTTCTAATGGGAGAGTCTAGAACCAGATGGCACAGATTCGGAGTACAGAGATGCCCCTTTAGAATGGAGATGACGAGGTATTTCTTTAGCCAGGGGGTGGTGAATCTGTGGAATTCACTGCCACAGACGGCTGTGGAGACCCAGTGATCGGATATGTTTAAAGCGGAGGTTGACAAGTTCTTGATTGGTCAGAACTTGGTCAAAGGTGACGGAGAGAGAAGGCAGGAGAATGGGGTTGAGCGGGATATTAAATCAGCCATGGTGGAACGGCGGTTTGCACAGGATCGGCCTCAATGAGATGTCCCCCGTCCCCCCCCCCCACGTTCATCCGAATACCAGTGAGTGCAGGCCTGAAGCTGCCGAATGCTCCCTGGATGTTAACCCTTTTGTTCCTGAAAATATCCTCGTCAGCCTCCCCAGGACTCTCTCCAATGACAACACATGCTTTCCGGGATATGAGGCCCAGAACTGCTGCCAATACTCCAATCGCGGCCTGACCACTGTCTTGCAAAGGCTCAGCACCATCTTCTTGCTTTTATATTGTTCCTTTTTGTTTATAAGCCATTCCCTTTAAAATAAATATCAGCATTGCATTTGCCTTCATTGCCGCAGACTCTATAAATTAACCTTCTGGTATTTTTCTTTTTTCCCCGTGAAGTCTCTCTGCACCTCTGATGTTTGAACCTTCTTCCCATTTCGTTAATAGTCTGCTCTATAGTTCCTTTTACCCAAAGTGCATGATCATACATTTCCCAACATCTGCCGCTTTTTTCCCCATTCTTCCAATTCGTCTGTGTCCTGCTGCCATCGCATTCTTAGCACTAACCCTCCGTCTGTCTTGATATCACCCACAGACTTTGCCACAAAGCCATCAATTCCATTATCCAAATTACCGATAAACAATGTGAGACGTAGCGGTCCCAATACTGGCTCCTGAGGAACACCGCCAGTCACTGGCAGCCAATCAAGAAAAGGCCCCCTTTATCCCCGCTCGCTGCCTCCTGCCCGTCACCCGTTCCTCTATCCTTGACGGTATCTTCCCTCTAACACCATTGAATTTTATCCTGCTCAGCTGCTTCATGTGGCACCTTATCAAATGCCTTCTGAGAAATCCAAGTAAATGGCATCCACCGCCTCTCCTTTGTCCACCCTGCTTGTAACTTCCTGGAAGAACTATGACAAGATTTCCCTTCACAGAAACCATGGTGATTTTGGCTATATTTTATCATCATTCTCCAATTACCCTGAAACCATTCCACTACCCGTGCCAGTATCTTTCCTCGAACACCGGAGGATTTCATCTTATTAAGCTCCCTCATGGGTGGCACCTTCTGAAACGTCTTCTGGAAATCCCAGTACATGACACCCATTGCCTCTCCCGGGCTCTTGTGTGGCTTTTTTTTTTCATGTTTCCATGCCCGGCTGTGGTGCAAGCACACGTCTGCAGAAACCCTTCGAAGCTGGATCTGCACAAACTCGTAGGCGGAGGCGGTGGCAGCCGCGTGCCGGAGTGAAAACGCCAATGAGCACAAGGCAGTGGACCTTGGCAAAGCATCTGACAAGGAGAGCTGCACGGGAGGTTGGTCCAGAAGATTCAGTTGCAAGATGACCTCGGGTAAGACGTTGGTTCTGCGGGAGGAGCCAGGGAGCGGTCGCGGATGGTTGCCTCCCTGCTTGAAGGCCGGTGGCTAGCGGAGTGCCGCAGGGATCGGCGCTGGGTCCGTTATACTTCTTTGGTGACCCGATCAGCCAATTTGCGGATGACACCAAGATTAGGGGACAGCGATGAAAGCTATCAAGGCTCGCAGCGGGATCTGGACCAGCAGATGGCGTCTAAAGCAGACAAGTGGGAGCAGTTGCACTTTGACAGGACCAGCCAAAGTAAGTTTGCAGTGAGCAGTGGGGCACGGAGGAGTGTGGCAGAACAAAGGAATACAGATTCATAATTCATTGAGAGTGGCAACACCGGCAGATTTGGTCACAAAGAGAGCTTTTGGCACATTGGCCTTCACAATGATGTCAGGACGGATCTCCCAGGGCTGGACACCGTCTCTTCCAGCAGACTCAGCAGGAAAGCAATCAGCAGAACCAGTCGGCCACTCCCTGTCTGACCCGCTGCCGTCCAGCAAAAAGGTTCAGGACACTAAAAGCCAGAACAAGTAGACTGAGGAACAGCTTCTACCCCAGAGCTGTGGCCTCCATCACACCACTCCCACAGAACAATGACGGAAACTGTGAGCACGCACAAGGACTCAAATACTCGCACTAACAGCACTTTCTGCATTACTGTGACATCCCGGTGCTGCCGCAACTTATTTTCTGCTACTTATCTATCTAATACCGTTTTTCTATTATTGTCTTGTTTTTATCTACCGCTATATTTAATTGTTTGAGAGGAAGCCAAGCAGAGTTTCATTGTACCTGTGTATAATGACAATAAAGATCATTCAATTCAATTCAATAAATCAAAGCGCAGGAAGTGGGTTGTTGAAGTTGTAGAAGACGTTGGTGAGGCCTAATTTAGAGTATTGTGTGCAGTTCCGGTCACCTACCCACGGGAAAGATGTAAACAAAGTTGAAAGAGTGCAGCCAGAATTTACAAGGATGCTGCTGGGTCCGGAGTTATAGGGAAAGATTGAATGGGTTGGGACTCTATACTCTAGAACGTAGAAGATCGAGGTATGCAAAAGTATGAGAGGTATATATCGGGTAAATATCCATTTTATATATTGTTACAAATTCCCGTAACTGGATCACTTACCAGCAAAGATAGAGGTCCGTTGAAGTCTGATGGTATTATTTTAAAAAGTATTTATTGATAAAGGGCACAAAAAGAAGATTAATACAAATATACAGATAATATACGTCGTCAATACTAAATCTAGGCGCGGGAATAATAATAACCGATAAGAAATAACTCTACCGTTGTCTAGGGGTTACTGTATTGTCCGATGGAAAGATGAGTCACTATCAGTTCGTTCAAGCTGCAGCGTTGTTGGGTTTAAAAGTGATGCGGTTTAAACTTGCCCCAGGTCTTTTCAGATGCCAATCCGTTGAGTCAGGGGAGCGGGCTTCCCCGTTGTTAGCTAAAAGCTGTTTTCCGTGGTTCCAGTCACCGATTCCAGCCACGGAATCGATCGCACGTGACTTCCTTCAGATGACTTCCTGCTGTTACGTGCTCGCTTAACGTTTCTTCTGGTGCGTCTGAGGGGCTGTTCCCCAGACCCTCTTTTATCCTGACTGACAGGGTCTCAGATGTCAATCAGGTTGAGATGATGCAATCCCTCCACCAGCCTCCCCCTCGGTTCATTGCCTGGGGGCTTCGATGCATCGCACAGGATGCAATACACAGACTCCAAGAGACAATAGCCGGTATCAATGGGTCCGCCTCTCGGAGGCCAGGACACATTCCACTCTTTGTGAATTCTGCATGTCTTTCTCTCATTTCCTGAACGGACTCAATAGGGACCTAGCGATTCTCACAAAGGGGTGGGCTACCCCGCACCCTTCGGCCCCTCAGAGGTGTGGTACATTCGTAACAATATAGAGAAGAGTAGAAGGTGAACTGATCTCCAAAAGTCAAAAAGTTGAAGATGAAACATTCTTTTCAACATTTTAAGCAAGATAGGTGTATTATTTTTGTTTTGTAGAATTTTAGAGTGAAAGGAGCACCACGTAAAAGTTTGGGCACCCCAAGAGATTTGATCTCTCAGATATCTTTTACCAAGGTCTCAGACCTTAATTAGCTTGCTAGGGCTAGGCCTATACACAGTCATCATTAGGAAAGGCCAGGTGATGCAAATTCCAAAGCTTTATAAATACCCTTGTCAGAAACACACTGAGTCTCA